>NC_056751.1:66996265-67010611 GCF_019279795.1 Protopterus annectens
TATTGGGTAGTCCGCTGTCCAGTCGGCCCGAATACCAAAGTATATGGCTGACGTCGGTCAGGGCGCATTAGACTGACGTCAGTACGTCAGGGTACTAATGCGCATGACCGACGTCATATCCTCAGTCTTTTTTGCCGCATGGTCCGATGCAGAAGCAATTTTGCGAGTGCAGGTTGGCGTTCTGAAAGTTTCTGAAGTCAGAGTTTCAGACCGAATCAAAGTTGGCTAAGTACCCGTTGGGAATATTTTGTTTTTCTTGCCTCAGTATTTAACCGGATGTCAGAAAAAGTGAATAACTGTATTTCTTGTGGGAAACAGATACCTCATAGGGATTACCATACTTTGTGTATTCCTTGTTTAGGGCCTGAGCACGACGTTGTTGGATGCCGCTCTTGTGCTAGATTTAATAAACGCACTATTAAGAGAAGGTTAGACTGTGCCAGGTTAGTTTTTGGGAAGCGTTGTAATTATAAAATGCCGTCGGATGCTCCGACGCCCTTCGCAAAAGCGCAAGGACAAAGCAGCAAAGCCTAGAGTAGAAGAACCGACAGTCCCTGACGTCGGTTCTTTAGAAGGCTCAGTGGAGCCGGAGGTTCTGCCAGGTGTTTCTTTGGAGTCTCAGGGAGAGACTTTATTGTTACAGGATGTATCCTCTCAGGAAGTAGGCCAGGCTGAGGGGGCTTCTCAGGTGGCTGTTCTTCCCTCTCTTCCTAAGGTGGTTAGAGCCTCCCCCTCTGTTTCCAAGGCTTCTTTGAGAGGCAGGCCAAGTGTAGCTTCAGTGGGGGTTTCTCCTAGTGCTTCAGGTTCTTTGCCTAAGAAACATATGCTTAAAATGGCAGAGGATTTGATTACTATGATTAGAGGTTCTATGCCCCCTCCTGATAAGAGGCCTAGGGTGGAACCTGAGTTTGAGAGTTTTGAGCACTGTTCGAGGCTTCTGAGTCTTCGGCTGAAGACTTGCAGGAGTATCCTCCTTATTCTGATTCTGATGTGGATGATTCTACTCCATCAGCTTCTCCTCCTGAGGATTTTTCTTTTTCAGAGACCCTGCATTCCATGAGGGAGCATTTTAAATGGGAAGGTCAGGATTTCTCTGATTCCAGGAAGAGGCTTAGGGAATTCTTGTTTTTATCCCAGCATAGGCCTTTAGCTATACCTCCTGTTCTGAATGTGGTGGAAGATGTTTTTGCAGAGGCTTCCCTGAATCCTGATTCTTTGCCTCCTGCCCCAGTTAAACCGGATAGGTACTATAGGGTGCCTGAAGCTCATAAGTATCTTTTTAAGAGTCCTAGGGCAGACCCGGAAACTGTCTCTCAGGGGCCTAAAGGGGTGAAGGCCTCTGTTGTTAAACATCCTGTTCCTCCTGATAAAGAGGCAAGGGCTTTGGATAGATGGGGAAAGAAAGTGTATACTTCTTCCACTTTAGCCATGAGGGCGTTGAATTGTCAGTTTCATATGTTAAAATATCAGAATTACCTTCTTTCACAATTGAAAGCTAAGGTGGATGCTCTGGCAGAAGGTATTGAGTGTAAAGAGTTGCAGGATTTAGTTCATGTGTCTGAACAGGTGGGTAAACATTCCTTGCAGTGTGGTTTTGATGCTGTGCAGGCCTCCTCAAGGGTGGCGGCCACTGGTTCTGTTCTTCGTAGGCATGCCTGGTTGAGAGATCAGAATTTAGCTGAGCATGTTAAAACAAGGATTTTGGATGCTCCTTTGCAGTCTGATGTGTTGTTTGGTTCGCCTGTGGAAGCAGTTTTAAAGAAAATGGAGGACAAGGCTAAGTCTATGCAAACTGTTAGGATTTTTGCAGGTGCAGCCTCCGAAGTTTAGTAGAAATTGGCCTACTAAGGGATGGGCTTATCCTGCTTATGATTCCCAGTCTAGGGGTAGGTCTAGACGTGGTAGGGGCAGAGCTCAGGGTTCTTTTAGGCCTAGGACAGGGAGTTCCCCTGCTCAGACTTCTGGTGAGGGCAGGGGTCAATCCTTTCGTAAGCAGATCCAATGACCTGCCTTTTCAGCTGCCAGTACATTCTCGCCTGGCAGCACCTTTGGGAGGAAGGCTGTCTCTTTTCAAAGAAAATTGGGATTTAATTACCCAAGACAGATGGGTTCTGGATATTATTCACCACGGTTACAGGTTTTATTTCCATACCTTGCCTCCTTTCAAAGGCATGCCAGACATTCCTCCTCTTCAAAGAACAGAGGCTCACAAGCAAATTTCTCTGTTGCTCCAAATAGGGGCCATTCAGTCAGTTCCTGTGCCAGAAAGGGGCCTAGGATTTTATTCTCGCCTCTTCCTAGTACCAAAGAAGGGGAACACGTGGAGACCAATTCTGGATTTATCTATCCTCAACACTTATCTGGACATTCCCAAGTTCAAAATGTTGACGTTACAACAGCTTTTACCTCTGTTGGGCAAAGATCACTGGATGGTAACTTTAGATCTCAAGGAAGCTTACCTTCATGTGCCAATAAGACTAAGTTGCAGGAAGTATCTGCGTTTTCGAGCTGGAAATTCTCATTATCAGTTTTCTGCATTGCCCTTTGGCTTCTCTACTGTGCCCAGAGTATTCACAAAGGTTCTGGCTCCAGTGATAGCTTACTTCAGGCTAAAAGGAATTCAAATCTATCCTTACTTGGACGACTGCCTGATTCTGGCTCAAGAAAAGGAAGACCTTCTACAGCATCTGGAATATGTCATAGCAGTGCTAAGATGCCTAGGGTATTCTGTGAACGAAATAAAGTCCAGTCTAGTACCCTCTCAAGACATGTGCTTTCTGGGTGTGAGACTGAATACAGCAGCCCAGATGGCCTTTTAACCCCGGACAAACAAAGAATCTTTCCAGTTACTTCCATCAGCTATCTCTTCAGTCCGGGCTGACTGCAAGGACAGTCCTTCAAGCCTTAGGGTTCATGGCATCTTGTATTCTGGTGCTTCCCAATGCCAAACTGCATATGAGGAAGCTACAATGGTATCTCAAAATCTGTGGACACAGCACTGCCAGGATTTGGACACTGTCATTCAAATAATACCTTGCATTCAAAAGGAATTTTGTGGTGGGCTCAGGAATGTCACCTAAACAAGGGACTCTCTGTGACCCGCCAGAGGCAAGTCAGATTCTAACGACAGATGCCTCAGATATTGCTTGGGAGCTCATCTAAATGGAAAGTGGATACAAGACAAGTGGCCTGCCAGACTACAGCATCTACATATCAACATGAAAGAGATGTTAGCAGTCCAGTTTGCATTAATTGCTTTCAAGGAGTTACTTCTTCCAGGGCAGGTGTTGATTCTAACAGACAACACAACTGTCATGTGGTACATCAACAAACAAGGGGAACACATTCTTACCCATTGTGCAGACAAGCAATGATTTTATGGGAGACTGGCTCAGTCTGCAACTAACTCTTCAGGCAAGGTTTCTGCCGGAGCACAGAACTCCTTAGCAGATGTGTTAAGCAGACAAATCATGGATCCCCACGAGTGGAAACTGGATCTTCATGTATTTCAAAAATTGACAGTGTCATGGGGAACTCCAGACATAGATCTGTTCGCTTCTCCACTAAACCACCAGCTGCTAAAGTTTTGCACGAAGGGATTTCATCACACAGCTTGGAAAGTGGATGCTCTTTCTTTCAGTTGGAAAAATCTTCATGTGTATGCTTTTCCACCTCTGCCTCTTCTTCCAAAGGTGCTTCTAAAGGTCAGACAAGACAAGCCAAGGATGATTTTAATAGCTCCAGATTGGCCTCCGCAGCACTGGTACCCATTACTGAGGAGTCTGGTAAGGAAGCCTCCATGGCCTTTACCCTTGATTCCACACCTGTTGTCTCAGAGGGACGGTCATCTGCTCAATGTCAAGCTTCACTCTCTGCATCTAACAGCCTGGCATATTCTGTTTTGAAAGACAGCAGGTCTCAGCTTCCTCAACAAGTTTTAAATGTGATTATGGAAGCCAGAAGACCTAGTACAAGGAAAGTGTACGCAGAAAAATGGAAGAGATTTTTATTTTGGACTGCAGCAAAGAATTTGGAGATTTCTGAGCCTAATTTGAGTGTGGCTCTTCAATATCTTACTGAGTTATTGGACAAAGGTTTGTCTTTCTCTTCTATTAAGATTCATGCTGCAGCAATTTCAGCTCACTATGATTGTGACCCACCATTGTTTTCACATCCTTTGTTCAAGCAATTTCTTAGAGGGCAAAGAATATAAGACCCCATAGAGCTCCTACTCCTGCTTGGGACCTCAATTTTGTGTTGGAGAAACTTACTCTACAACCTTTTGAGCCTGCTACTGCTGAACTGAAATACTTGTCATGGAAGACTGCTTTTTGTTGGCCATTACTTCTGCTAGAAGGGTTTCTGAGTTGCAGGCCCTTATGGCGTTGAGCCTTTTGATTTTTCATAAGGATAGGGTATCATTACGTACTAATCCTTCCTTTATGCCTAAGGTGGTTTCTAGTGTGGCTTTAAACCAAACTATTCATTTGCCTACTTTTTATGCAGATCCCCAAAATAAAGGGGAAAAGATTTTGCACACTTTAGATGTACACAGGCAATTGCGTTATTATTTGAGCAGGACTAAGGATTTTAGGCACTCTCAGCAGTTGTTTGTTTCTTTTGCTTTGGGTTCAGGGCAAGCCTGTGTCAAAACAAACTATTTCTAGGTGGATTGGGTTTTGCATTGCATTTTGTTATTCCCATCATGGCAAGGAGATTCCAGCTGGAATTAGGCCTCATTCCACTAGGGCTACTGCCACTTCTACAGCATTTCTAAGGGGTGGCCACTAAGGATATTTTGGAGGCAGCTACTTGGAGTTCAGTGCATACTTTCTCTAAGCATTATCACCTTCCTCTCTACTCTAAGTCTAGGGCTGGTTTTGCCACAGCTATTTTGCAAGGCATGTTGTCAGTTCCTGCTTCCTTATGATTTGCCAGCCTCCCTTACCTCTGCTTTGGGATTCTACCCAATAGTTAGGACTGCAGCAATGTGGAATGAAGAACATAGTACAGTTTTGTACCTACCATAAATGTAGATGTTCGAGGATCCACATTGCTGCAGTCCAATTTACCCTCCCTCCTGCCCCTCTGTGTTTAGGGGTGGTTCTGTAGGTGAGATTATATTCTGGTACCTTTGTATATATTGTACATATTTTTGGTGCAGGTATGTTTGGTGTTTTTGGTTTTGGCCTTGTCTTTTTTAGGGTCTTCTGACATCTGGGGCAAGAAAAGACTGAGGATATGACGTCGGTCATGCGCATTAGTACCCTGACGTACTGTCGTCAGTCTAATCTGACCGACGTCAGCCATATACTTTGGTATTCGGGCCGACTGGACAGCGGACTACCCAATAGTTAGGACTGCAGCAATGTGGATCCTCGAACATCTACATTTATGGTAGGTACAAAACTGTACTTTAGCGGAGACCTCTTTGCCTGTCCATCCTCCTAACAAGGAGTCTAGGACCATGGACAGATACAGGAAGCAAATGTTTGCTTCAGCGACCTTTTCTATGATCCAAACAAGCACGGGTGGAGCGCTGCGGCTTGCAGGCAGTAAAAAACTGCCGTATCACAAAACAGTTCAGAACAAATGTACTCAGGCAAAAACAACGCCAAAACGAACCACAGATGCAATGCAATGAGGCACCAATTCTGGCACAAATAGTAACCTGCTGGTTACACAGATGAACTTCAAAACCAAGATAAGAAAAGCCACCAACTCAAAAAAGTGGATAGGAGCTTCCTTTATTCAGTGAGCGCTTTCACCCCAGACGGGTTTCTTCAGACTGTACAAAGAACTAATGGCAGCACAGCCCATATATACTCTAAGTGATCAGCTGATCAATTATTTAATTAAAAACATTGTTCTTAAAAAACAATTTTAAAACCTAACATACTGTAACAGCTTATATATGATAGATGTAATAAATATAAAATATCAAAGTGTGCAAAGGAGCTTAAAATATATGTATATATATAATCCATTCAAACAATTCAATTCATCATGAACGTTTACCAAATAACCACTAGATGGTACTATACTACACTGAAAATATACAGGATATATTAAATGTGTATAAATGTCTACATGTGTAAACAGGATCAGTATCAACATTACTGAAAATAAAAAAACTATCAACTAATATGCAACATAAAAACTTTTAACAGATCAGCATTTCTAAATAATGCATTACCTCACAAAGGGCCATCTCATTTCATCACCTTCCTAAGCCTTCTCTTCTTGAGAAAAGGTTGTAGGCTAATTTTGTCATTAAGCCCAGGCAAAAAATCTGCCTTACATCTGATGATCCACTTGGTTTCCATTTCTAGGGTAAGATTCTCTAGGTCACCACCTCTAGAATTGGGATCTATTGCCTGTATAACAAGAAAACTAAATGTATGTGCAGGACCTTTAGCTTTATGGTGTTTGGCTAGAGCGTTCATTTCATCACCTACCCTCATGCAATAAACATGTTCCCTGATCCTTTCTCTCAGTGTTCTATTGACCTTTTCTATGAGGTCACTGAACTACTTATGTCATTTTACCCGGCTTCAGAGGGATCTCCTTAAAGAGCTTGGAGATACCCTTCAAGATCCATCAGCTGAGGGGGCTCAAGCTAAAGTGGCTTCCCAGCTGGCGACACTTAATTCTGTAGTTAACTCCTCCATGAGGCTTATTTCCTATGCAGCCGATGGTGCAAGTAGAGCCGCAGGTATGGGTGTGGCCCTTAGGAGGCATGCATGGATGCGGCTGTGTAATTCTGTGGAACCCTTTCGAGTGTCATTCACCAACACCCCCTTCAATGGTTCCTTTCTTTTTGAATCACAGGTGAAAGACACTTTGACTAGGTGTGAGCAGGAAGGCAAGACTCTCTCTGCGGTGGGAGTCCATTTTTCCACTCCTTCTAGACCATACCCCAAAGGTCAGAAGAGTGGCAAAATGTGGTTTCGAAATTCCAGGGAGCCTTGCCTGCCACACGTAGTGATTTTTCCTCCAGGGGCAGAGGGGGAAACAATAACAACAGACACTGGCCTCATGGCAGAGGGGGTCCGCAGAACCAGGGTAACAGAGAATCCTTCCCTGATAAGCCCTTTCAGCAACCCTGAAGGGTTGCCCAGCTGCTCACCTCTGAAGGCAGTCGGGGGAAGACTTTCACTGTACCCAAAAGCCTGGCAAAATTTAACACAAGACAGATTGGTACGGTCCATTATATCTGGAGGTTACAAAATTCCCTTCTGTCAACCCCCCTTACCGTCAAGAAAACCCCTTCCAGATGTTCCACCCAATCTGAGGGACCAAGCAGTAATAGAAGTTTCAAAACTGCTAGAAAAAAAAGTCATCCAGGAAGTCCCGGCAGACCAGCATGGATCCAGAACTTACTCAAGGTTCTTTTTTGGTACCAAAAAAGACAGAGGACTGGAGACCGATTCTGGATCTCAGCAGACTAAACAGTACAAAGAATGAAGTTTCGGATGGTCACGCTTCAGTCCATTCTACCCTTTCTGGGTCAGGACAATTGGATGTGCTTGATAGATCTTCAGGACGCGTACTACCATATCAAGATGGACAGGTGCTCCATGAGATTTCTTCGCTTCCGGCTGGGAGCCAGTCATTACCAATTCAGAGCTCTGCCCTTTTGTCTCACCACAGCCCCCAGGATGTTCACCAAATGTATGGCAGTGGTCACGGCTCACCTGAGACATTGAGGATTCCAGGTGTTTCCATATCTAGACGACTGGCTCCTCACTGCTACTACCAGGCATCAACTTCTTCAAACCAGGGACTACACACTCACAATCTGCTCCCAGCTGGACATTACAATAAACTTCGAAAAATCTGCCTTGTTGCCCTGTCAATCTATCACCTACATAGGAGCAGACTTAGACACAAGGAACATGTCTGCAAGGCTACCGCCAGAAAGGGTTTCTACAATTCGCCAGCAAGTACAAATTCTGATGCAGAGCAAAAGAATCCAAGTCAGGTTCGACCTTCAAACTCTGGGTTCCATGGCAGCAGCCATTCTTCTTATCCCACTGGCCCGCTTTCACATGAGGATCCTTCAGTGGCTTCTGTTCACACAGTGGTCTTTCCAACAGCTGCCCATGTCTCACATGATCATGATTACAGAAACGTGCAAAAGACACCTTGCCTGGTGGATGGTCTCCTCACTAGTGATTCAGGGCAGACCCTTCATTCTACCTCCTCCAGTAGCCACAGTGACCACAGATGCCTCCCTGATAGGGTGGAGTGGGCATTATCAGGGCAGGACAGTCCAAGGCACTTGGCAGCCTCACGAGTACCATCTGCACATAAACATCCCAGAAATGAGAGCCGTGCTCCTAGTGTTGCAAGCCTTTCGGGACTCTCTTCCTTCTGGGACCATTGCAGTTCAAACAGACAACATGTCAGTGATGTGGTACATCAACAAGCAGGGCGGAACCAGGTCCTACCCCTTGTGTCGAGTAGCACTCAGACTGTGGCAGTGGGCGATTTCCTCCCAACATTTTCTGATTGCGACGCACATCCCTGGGAGGTCCAACGTCATAGTGGACAGGCTCAGCAGAGCTATCCTCATGCCTCACGAGTGGTCTCTGAATCAGGAAGTTGCAGATCTTATCTTCCGCAAATGGGGACAGCCTTGCTGCGATCTTTTTGCCACCCCCTTCAACAGCAAATGCAGCAACTACTTCTCCCTTCTTCCGCTTCCAGGTCATTCACCCACAGACGCTCTAGTCCACGATTGGCCTCAGGGACTTCTTTATGCCTTTGCTCCATTTCCCCCGATTCCAAAACTCATACAGAAAGCAATATCGTTGGGTTGCAAAATGATCCTCATTGCCCCCTACTGGCCTCGACAGATATGGCTCCCGTTCCTGCACTATTACCTTCTCGATCAGCCCTGGAGTCTGGATCCGATTCCAGACCTACTGATTCATCAGTCAGGCGGGTTGCATCAATCCCTCCAAACCCTCCAGCTCAAAGCTTGGTTGCTCCACTTCCAACCCTAGCCAGGCTTCCTAGCATTTCCCTGGCTGTACGCGAGATTATTGTCTCCTCTCACAAATTCACAACCAGAAAAACTTATGCTAGTAAATGGAAATGTTTTTCTTGTTGGGCAGAGGCTAGGAACATAGATCCCTTTTCAGCCCCAGTCCACAAAATTCTATAATTCCTAGCACATCTGTTTCATTCTCGGTCTGCTTCTGCTACAATCAGGGTTCAATTAGCGGCCATTTCTAACTTTCATGTCGGTCGGTCTCAAATTCAAACATTATGTCTCATAAGCTCTGTAAAGCTTTTTTGAGAGGGACCACTCTCCTTAGGCCTCCAGTAAGAGATCCACCTCCTCCTTGGGACCTTAATCTGGTATTAACTTCCGTAATTCTGCTCCCTTTTAAACCAGCAGCGTCCTGCCCTATTAAGTTTCTGTCTTGGAAGACACTCTTTCTGGTAGCTATTACTTCAGCCAGGCGCATCTCTGAACTTCAGGCACTATGCATTCGTCCTCCATACTTGGTTTTTCATAAGGACAGGGTTGCTCTGAGGACTAATCCTTCATTTCTTCCAAAAGTCTGCTCAGAAAATAATTTAAACCAATCTATAAACCTTCCTTTGTTTTTCCTGAATCACACCAACAAGGCAGAGTACAAATTACACCAATTGGACGTTCATAGGCAATTGCGTTTTTACCTGAACAGGACTAAGGAAATAAGGAAGTCTGACCAACTATTCCTTTCCTATGCTCTAGTCAAACAAGGTCTCCAGGTTTCCAAGGTGACCTTATCCAGGTGGTTGTCTCACACTATTACTTTCATTTATCAACTGAGGAACAAAGAGTTACCTATCAAAATGAAAGGTCATTCTACTAGGGCCTTGGCCACCTCTGTAACCTTCCAGTCTAGGTTGCCCATGGATTCTGTCTGGGCAGCTGCTATGTGGGCAAATCCTCATACCTTTATTTCTCATTACAAGCTAGATATGATCTCCAGGAGCAGAGATGACTTTGGTTCCACTGTTCTGAAGAGTCTGTTCCAATGAGCCGCCCAGGATTGTAGGTGCTAGGGACGCTGTCCCAACCAGCAAGAACGAAGGCAAGATAGACAACTTAACGTAAAGAAGTTATGTACCTACCATAACGTTCCATGTTAGTTGTCTTCATCTCGCCTTCTTTCTTGGGTCCCACCCTCCATCCCCCTGTCCTGTTGGATCAAGAGGAGTTCTGGTTTCACTGGCTGAGTGTTCTCTGCTTTGCTTCCTCTACTGACTTAGAGAGTATGACAGGTCTGCTCAACCTTTTTGTATAGACAGGTATATTCTCTGGCTATGTCTGGGGTTAGCTATTTCAAACGAGTTCTGGGTAGCTATCGCTAGGCATCATGGGATAAGGGGTAGCCTCGAGCCAGTAAACAGCTCTCGAGCTATAGAAGATGGCTGAGTCGGAGCCAAGGATCGGCTCCGATCCCAACCAGCAAGAAAGAAGGCGAGATGAAGACAACTAACATGGAACGTTATGGTAGGTACATAACTTCTTTTTCACAGGCCGGGCATATGTTGGTGGGATGTCCAATAAACAAACGTGTAACAAGTAGCATCACCCCCCACCCCCCCAGCTAGGCTGGTGAGACATACAGACACACAATAAAGGTAAATACAGCACTGCTTCCCAGACCACCAGCAGGAAACTGCCAGTGGGAGAGATCTGTAAGGTCTACACTTGAAACATAGACATCGATGTCCCTTGTGGGACACCAAAAATTAATGGTCGGAGCCAGTCCCTGTAATGATTTCTCTGACCAGGCTGTAGATATACACGGAGCAGTAGGTTGTGCAAGCCTGATAACACATGGGTCGACAAAACGTATGACATGTGTCCCGACACGGGGAGAGTGGGCAGTGTGTAGTGGTGTGTTTATACCCCACCTGCGCCCACAGTAAGGATGAGTGCTGTAGAGGAGTGGCAGGTAGGGGAACTATGGGTATGCGATTATGGGCCTAGGTGTGCAGGTGTTGGCTGGCAGAGCCATATTAGGACCGCCCCGTGGATGTAAGTAATATTCCAATGTGGGCATAGCAGGCGCCCATTCCTCCCAAACCCTAAGAGCACATCCACTGGATAGTCTGTAAACCATTGGGGGAACACATAGGGACCATACCATTGAACTGTCCCCGATTACTAGGGACGTCCCTGATTACGACTCATAATCTAACTCTGTCCCACCTAAACCCTCCTAGAACTAGTGATATTAGGAGGAAAGGTGGTGGAATACGCTTAATGAATAACGACAACATGTAAGAGTTTTAAACAGCATGTACCTCAGACAATGTCTATGAATACATATGCTCTGGGTCTTTCAATGTGTCAGGTTGATAGCACCAAACTTCTAAATGTGTCCCTGATGTTGTTATGCAGTGTCCCTGATTCAGTGTTCATTCTTCCCCATTCATATGAGAGGTCTGATAGTGACAGAAAGCACGTATTCCACTGACTACCTTTGAAAGATGATAGAATAATAGGTTAGGGTTACCACCTGTCCACCTTTGCGAGGGACAGTCCCCTTTGGGCAGTTGTGTCCTGCAAAATAATTGAAAATATGGCAACTGTTCTGAGATTTTAGGACAAAGATTTCCTATATTGTCTGTAGTAGTTGCATAAAACAATTATTTTGTATCTGAAACACCTAAATGTTATAAGAAACAGAATACGCAACTATAATGCTACAAGAATAAGCTTTTATTTAGGCAAAACAGTGTCGTTTTTTCCTTTGTACTGGCTGTGGGTATGTTTTGCCCTGCAAAATCTGATGTTTCTACATACAAGTCCCACCTTGGGCAATTGAAAAGGTGGCAGCCCTATAATAGGTATGCGGTAGCATGACTCGGCCGACGGATGTGGGTCCCAAACCCAATTACTTTTCTGTATTGAAGAGTCTCGGTTCCCATGTATCAGCCAGATGGGAGCAGATTGTAAGAGAAACACACAAATAATATGAATAAATCCCTGGATAGGCCGCCAAGTCCGTACAGTCAAACGGCAAGCCGTCGCCTAATGGACAGCCATTCCTGATACTGTAGGCATGTAATCCAATGTAATAGGCATCACAAGGTAATATTGTGGTCCTCGCTGTGTGGGTGGAACAGGCAAAGTACACCAGAGAAGGGTTTGGAGACTTAACCCTAAGCATCGTCTGTCACACACCTAACAGTACAGGGGTCAAACCCCTGACTGACTAGTCATTACTATTACATGTGCATGATGTTACTACATGTGCCACAAAGCCAACATGTTGCTGTGCTGTAAGAACATATATGTGTGTAGGTGAGAGACATCTGCAACAGAGATATAGTGGACATACATTAGGTGTGGCACACATGGCTGTCCACGGGAACAGATGCCATTGTCACCACAACCACACTCTCTAATGGACTCGCATTGACACTCTTTGTCAGGGCCACAAATACACAACCAAGCTACTTAGTTTGCCACACTGCAGTAATGCACAGAACTAGATGCACCACAGGGAATATGGCTAGGGCATGTGAAAGTGTTTGACATCTGTTGGTATGCTAATGAGGGTTATACTGGGAGTGACTGTGGTTGGGAGCATCATAACCCACATGCAGGCACAAGGTGCCAGTACTGACATGCATGTATGCATTGCTTCATGGGTGTGTAGTGGCTGGCTGTGCAAGATGGCTGTACAAGGCTGGGTGAGGGGTAATCCTTGGCATCACGTCACCCGACAGTGGTGTGCAGTACAGTACAGGGGTTTAGTGTCTGCAATGTCCCACACAGATGGGTACTGCATGATCTGCCCTGACATTCTGGTTGTTACCAATATGTATGGCCATAGCTTTGCAATGCATGCCATGTCTGTGTTTGATAGTCCTTCACATGGACATTGCCTGGGATGTGCATGTCCCACAATACTATACAGTGACATGTACAGGTGTACCTGGTTTGGCAGGCACATGTTGCGTACACAGACTGTTAGCCCCCAATATGCCAATACTGGCCTGGTGTGGCGAAACCTGCTTATAGTGAGCAGGCTGACCCTGCATCTGCATTGATAGTATGATACAGGTATTCCCTGGTGTCAGTGGCATTGGTCCATACAGGGCACGTGTACGGCATTGTATGGCCTCTGTGGATCACATTTGATGGCACCACATATGTTGCATGCATCCAGTGGGGAACATAGTGAAGGCACAATGTCCGCAAATATGTGCCTATTGTACCACTGTACAGGGTGCCATGTCTTCTGCAACCCACTGCATTCACACCATGTCTACTATCTGTCATCAATGTGCATGGTACTAGCAACATAGCAGGATATCCTAGGCAAGTGTGTTTGTGTATGGCATATGGGTGCAGGACATATACCGGGTACTAGTAGGGATGCATACTTTGTTCACCAGGCCTTTTGCCAGATGTAGGGGTATGGCTTGCCAACACAGTCCCATGGCTGACTGATAGCTGTACTCCTCGTGAGGTGGCCAGTGTGTCATAAGGTGGACACCATATAGGAAAACTACAAAATCCGCTCCCCAACATGTCCAGTGGTTAGACACTCACAGCCACCTTTACAAGGCTCTAACAGCCAAACACACACACTTGGCATGTCCTGTATACAAACCCCTACCTACCATATCACACTGCAGCAATACGCTTTTAGGGCATGTGCTACGGCGAATACTGGGTTACAGCACACCTACAGGTGTATATCTAGGTGGGTGACAACAGCAGGATTGACAAAGGTGGTTATGTGATTTGTACAGAGAGTGCATACTCTACAAAGCACTGTACTTGTCTCATGCAGGCAGACACACACACACACACACACACACACACACACACACACACACACACACACACACACACACACACACAAACTTGGCAAGTCTGGGATTAGAACACCGACCTCACTACTTTATCACACTACAGCATTATGCAGTTACAGAACGTGCTACCGAGATTACTAGGTCACAGCACTCCCAGAGGTGTATTTCCAGGTGGGTGACATCATCAGCCTTGCTAAAGGTGGGTATAGGAATTGTATGGAGTGTGAGCAGTCTAAAAGCATTATTCAGTCCTCAGGCAGACGGAGACAAACACACACACACACACACACACACACACACACACACACACACACACACACTTGGCAAGTCTGGGATTAGAACACCGACCTAACTACTTTATCACACTACAACATTACGCAGTTACAGAATGTGCTACCAAGATTACTGAGTCACAGCACTCCCAGAGGTGTATTTCTAGGTGGGTGACATCATCAGCCTTGTCAAAGGTGGGTATAGGAATTGTATGGAGTGTGAGCAGTCTAA